>NC_051156.1:151950040-151980892 GCF_013339745.2 Dermacentor silvarum
ACCGGACGCCAGGACTGTCTCTGAAACATTATATTCAGGACAGTCGCATAGAATATTTCTAGCGTCTCCTCGCAAAGACAGGCATGCAAAAAGGGTTGTCGGCCATTCCAATGAGAATGAATAAGATTTCGTGAATGCCACCCCTAGCCATAAGCGATAAGCATAGTGGCCTCTTTTCGGCGGAGTCCAGTTGGCATACAGAGATGCATCAAAGAGGGCAGGTGGTAGTGACGATCGCTCCGGTTGGTCTGGCTGCTTGTGTGCACCATAGAGAGAGCGTGATCTCCTGTGCAAGCACTCGAAGTCTGCTGGCTGCGTCGGACCGTGAGAGCGGTATGGCCTCTTCCTGTGTGTCGTCAAGAGCTGCCCGAGCGGCATTATCGGCGTTTTCATTCCCTATGACGCCGCAGTGACTTGGAAGCCACTGAAACGTCACGTGGTGTCCTTTCTCCTGTGATGTATGGAGTAAGTATCTAATATCGAAGACGAGCTGTTCGTATGGCCCGCGACGCAGAGCTGATAGCACAGATTGTAGGGCTGCCTTTGAGTCACTGAAGATTGACCATTGTCGAGGTGACTCCCGATGACGAAACGAAGTGCCGCACGAAGAGCAGCTAGTTCCGCAGATGTCGATGCCGTTGGGTGGTCAGTCCTGAAGCTAATGGTAATAGCTCTTGCTGGGACAACCACAGCACCGGACGAACACTGGAGGTTTGTGGAGCCATCAGTATAAATATGTACACTGTCCGCATACCTCTCGTGTAGAAGAAGCAGAGACAGTTGTTTCAGCACAGGTGACGACAGCTCAGATTTTTTCTGGATTCCTGGTACACTGAGATGTACTGTGGGGCTAATAAGACACCAAGGGGGTATCGATGGTTTCGATGCAGCGGTGAAGCCCGAGGGAAGTTTGTCGTTGTACTTGATGATAGTTTTAGAGAACGATGCTTGGCGCCGGGTCCGAAGGTTAGTGTTGCAAGGTGGTGATAGGGGGCACGTGCAAAATGGCTGATGTGCGTTCTCAGGGCTTCCACCGTAATGTGAGTTTGCATCGGATGGTCCCCGGCAATCGCAATAGTTGCCCTCTGTTGACGTGCATCTGGGCAAACCAAGGCAAACTCGGAGTGCTTGAGCTTGTTCTGCCTGCAGAACACGAATATTGTCTTGCAAGTGTTGTTCAGTACAGGCAGACTTATATCTTAAAAACCCGAGAAAGAGAGCTCTGTAGAGTTTCAGCATTGCGTCTACTGACATCCCCCATGTCTTTCCTGTCAAGTATTTAAACAACTGGGAAGTTGCTGTCAGGCGCCGTTTCATGTAGGCCACGTGTGGCTCCAACAGAGGTCTCGGTCAATGATTACGCCAAGAAACCTGTGGGTTCTGACATAGAAATGGTCCGCCCACTGATTGAGATGACATAAGGCGTCATTGGTTTTGCGAGTAAATGCCACTAGTGCGCATTTTTCTGGTGATATGCTGAGACCTTGTTTACACAAGTAGCCCGCTGTCAAAGTTGCTGCTCTTTGAAGCCGCGCACGTATCTGAGGACGTGTGACTGCCGAAAGTCCAGATACAGATGTCGTCTGCGTATATTGAAATCTTGATGGTAGTTGGTAAGTATTCAGCAAGTCCAAGAAGAGCGAGGTTGAATAGCGTCGGGCTGTGAGCACCACCTTGAGGAACGCCTCTGCTCGTATAGCGTCGCGTAGTCGGGCCATCGTCGGTTAACACAAAGAATGATCTTGCAGATATAGGTAACTTGCAATCCACAAGAAGACTCGACCACCTAGGCCAACCGTCGCAAGAGCATCGAGAATGGACTCATGTAATACGTTATCGTATGCGCCTTTCACATCTAAGAATAAAGCTGCAGAATAACGCTTACGGGACCTTTCGTGCTGAACATACGAAACGAGATCAACTACATTGTCGATGGAAGAGCGGTCACGTCGGAACCAGCCATGGAATTCGGATAAATCTTGTAGTGTTCAAGGTTACCATTCTAGGCGTCCAAGGAGCATCCGTTCCATTACCTTGCCTACACAGCTGGCCAGTGCTATTGGGCGGTAAGAGGTGAGCTTGAGTTGGGATTTGCCCTGCTTCAAGAGTGGCACCAGGCGGCTTACTTTCCATTCGTCAGGAACGTTTCCCTCCTGCCATGAGGAGTTGTAAAGGCTCAACAATTCTCTCCGTGCAGATTCTCCAAGATAGCACAAGGCTCGGTATGATATACCATCTGGACCGGAGATGAAGAACGCCTGCAGAGAGCTAGTGCCGCCTCGAGCTCCTCCATTGTAAATGGAAGGTCCATGCGGCAATCCCGGGAATGGGGGACGTCACCTCGGGCTGGAGGATCTGGACGAGTCGCTTGGTCGGCGATCATAGCACAAAAGTCCTCTGCGACATCGATGTCTTGCCGCCCTTGGAAGAGCGCGAGCGCCTTGAATGGAAAACGCTGTTCCGGAAGGCAACGCAGACCTTGCACCGTTTTCCAAATGTGAGACAGTGGCTTGCGGGGGTCTAGTGTCTGGCAAAACGTTGCCCAACGTTCCAATGCTAATCTATCCATGCGACGTTGGATCTTCTTTTGCATCCTCCTGGCTGCCCTAAGGTCATGGATTGATTCGTACGCCGATATCGACGTTCCGCCCGGCGACGAAGTGCTCGTAGTCGCTCTAATTCTATGTCGAAGTCGTTTCGCTTGGAAGAGATCGTCATCATGCGGGTGGCGTTTTGCATCGTACTTTTAATTGTTTGCTCTAACCCGGATGGTAGGCCCTCGCGGCAAGCATCTTCCATATCAGATTTGAAGGTGGCCCATTGAATGGTCCGAATGGTCTTCCGTGGACCAGATCTAGACGACAAGCCTTTGATGTTAAGATAAGTGGGAATGTGATCACTCCCATGCGTCTCAATGTCTGGAAACCACTTCACACATTTGGCGAAAGAGTTGGAGACGAAAGCAAGGTCGAGGCAGCTGCCGTATGTGACGCCTCGAAGAAAGGTGGGGCTACCATCGTTCAGGAGAGTAAGGTCATAGTTGTAGGCGATGCTTGCTAATCTTCGTCCTTTTGCATTGGTTCTTGTACTTCCCCATGCCGGATGGTGTGCATTGAAATCTCCTATGATGACCCATGGGGCAGGACACACACTCAAGATATCTGCTAATCTTTTCGTTTCAAAATTGCTTGAAGGCGATATATACACGCCTATGAGAGTAAACAATAGTTTGTTCTTTTTAACTGTGATGCATATATATTGATTGTCGTCGTGAGGCGGAATTGGTTGCAAAACATAGGTAAGTTCACGACGAACAAAAACGATGATTTTGCTGCATGCACCATTTGTTGAAGACCTAATAAATTCGTACCCTGACAGTCTCATTGGTTTCGACAGGTTGGGCTCACAAATGACGATGAGTGGAAACGCATTGGTGTACACCAACTGACGAAAATCTGAAAGGCGTGATTTTAGCCCTCTGGCGTTCCACTGGATGACGGACGCTGCCTTGACTTCTTTTCAGAAGGATGGGGTATGGGTAGCCATCTTTCTAGTTGAGTGATTCAAGCACTGGGCTTAAGGCGTCCAGCACTTTAAGTGCGCTTCGAGCAGATGTTGTCCCCATGTCGACTAAAAGTGCTCGGATGGCGTCCATGAGGCAATGCAGAACCGAAATGACTTGACGATCTGTTTTAGGTGCATCATCCATGACTGGAGAAGGCTCCGGTTGGACGACGACCTTCTGAGGTTCCTTGGCAAGGGATCGGCTCGGTAGCGTAGGCCATTCCTCTAAAGAAAGAGTCTTATCCGCTTCCTTCGTGGAAGTGGTGGGCCTTTTCGCGGCGCGACTAAGTGGTGCCGCAGTGGAGTGGGCACTATCACTTCGAGCATGCGCCTTCTTTGAAGACGTACGACGGTGCCGACGTCGACGCCGACGCCGGACTACTTCGGCTGCCTCCCTGTGTGTCGAATTGTCTCTGGACATTTGCTTGAGAACCGCGCACTCCGTCTTGATGCGGGGGCAGTCTTTCGAAGAGGCAGCGTGAGGGCCATTACAGTTGGCGCACTTCAGAACCGTGGCACCGCAGGTCTCTTCTGCGTGAGGTTCAGCACAACGGGGACACAGTAGCGGGTTGGGACACACGCCCTTGACGTGTCCTAGCCGGAAACACTGATGACATTGAAGCGGCTTCTGGATGAATGGTCGAACCGGATGACGGAAATGTCCGACTTTAACGTGGGATGGTGTACAATCCCCCTTGAAAATTACTTTTACGCAGCGCGTATTCCCAAGGCGGCGCACTTGCGTAATGATAGTGCCCTCGTTTGCCGGCTTGATGAGGCTAGGTAAGTCATCATTGGGAATGGCAATGTCGATGTCATAAATTACACCGGCTATGGATGTATCGTCGGTTGGGATAAAGGGGCGCATTTTGATGCCGCCTAGCTCCGTGATTGCTTGAAGTTTTCCAAGCGCACTCACGTTGTACACGTCTATGGCGAGTATATTCTTCCGTGGATTTATTCTGATGTCCTTAATTTGATCTGGCACCGCACATTCCAGAAAAATGGATAGGGCTTGCCTGTTCAGTAGTCGTAGGTTGCTTGAGGGTTCTTCCGGCATAAAGATGATGACGTGTGGCCAGCGCGCAGGCCTTGACTTCATAGTCGTTGTACTCGCAGGAGTTGACGGCGATGTGTTGACGATCTTCTCTTCGCCCTCTTGCTCCGGACGGGTATGAAGCTGTCGTCGGATGAGTCGTCTTCCGACATAGAGTACAGCTCGGTGTCTTCGGTGTCGCTGGGGGAGCCAACTCGCTTCCTTGCGGTTGACGGCCGTGATGACTGCTGGCCAGGGGGGCCTCTGAAGTGCTCCGCGTCCATGGCCGCAAGACGGGGAGGCGAGGCACCTCGAAAGGCGAAGATTTCCCAAAAAATTCAGAGAGCACAGAGACAAGTGTTCTATCAAGAAGACACTTCGTCGTCGTTCCAGAAAACATCAAGTATAAGATGCAATGTCGAAGCTCTCTTTTCACTTACTGTTCAGGTGTAATTACCAGCGCGTCATTACACACACTTTCAGCTCCCGTCAAACTTGTCCCTTCTTCTAAACCATTAAGCACACCAGCCAACCCTCCCGAATTTTTTTCGTAAGCTTTACCAATTTGTGCTCATTTTACAATTTCACGAAAGTTACATCAGGTTTTACGAAAAATAAATGCTGTTTGTGACAAAGATTTAGAGGTGATTAGCAGTTGGGCGCGCAATATTGCAAAAACAATGCACATCATAAAGAAATTTTGATGGTACCTTTGTTCCTAAGTCCCTCCTTCGTGGCCGCAGAAAACAACATATACTAGAGGGGTGCTTGCTTCAAGTACGTTTTCAAGCAAGTTCCGCAGTCGCTGAAAAAATCACTGTGATACAAAAACAGCAGGTTGATTTTCAGTTTCTACGGTTGTTCCTCCCTTTTCGATAAATCATCTTTAATAGAGTGTGCATGTATTTCACAAAATGGGTGTGCTCAGTGCAAACCTTAATAAAATGCATGCTGTCAACCGCCCTCCTCCCCCTTTTTATGTGCATTGGATTTTTACGAATTTTGAAGTTCACCGGTTGGCAGGTATGCATTAAGTCGTTGAAAGCACACGAAGCGATGAATTAAGCTATACTCTTACATGAATGACAAAAGGCAGAGTAAGTGGAAAAGGGCGTGAACACTAAATATTGCTGGCGACACTACCATGAAGTTCTCCTGCAAGCCTTCCCAGGCATTATAGATTTTCCGCAGCTTCTGCTCACCATTAGTTAATCGTGTATCAGGAAAATAATAATGTAAATAATAATGTGCGCAAATATCATTCGAAAGCAAGTTTTTCGTACTCAAGAACGCTCCCGACACATGCACGAATATACCTTAAGGTCAATGACGTGAGGTTGGTGGTGTTGGTTCCGCTGTCAGGGCGCGAAATTGAACATGGGGAAGTTCTCGCTAAACAGGGACCATAATCAAAAAAAAAAAAAAACGAAAAAAAAGCTTGCACAGTGGATGGGACGTTCGTAAACAGGCAGGTCGGTTAATCGTTATTAGCGAAGGTCATTGACCAAACGTGCTCACGCATTTTTTTTTCACTCACAGTTGAAATATGCTTCCGTGATTTAGTACCTTAAAGTCGTTAACCCTTCATAACAAAATTCAATCAATGTGAAATAATTCCGCGCGTTCAAGCAATCAGAGTGTTTATCGTCCCTACGACGATACATATTTATGCGTTTATCGTCAGCAGGCTCGCGCTGTCAAATAGAGCTTCCTTGTTTCACGTTATCGCTATCGTCAAGTGGTTATGAGTGAAGAAAATTTCGGTACAAACCATTGCCCGACGATTCACAGACAGAAAGGGCTTTCTAAAATTCCACTGCCGTACCATGGCACGTTTGTTTTTTTGTTTTTTTTCAACCGCATAATATCTTGATAATCATGGGCATTCATTTCTACCGGAATTTTTTTATAACATCTTTCATCGTAAAAACCAGCACGACACAGGTACCACAGGTTCCTCTCCTCGTCTTCCTATTTTTGGCCACGTTTCGACCCCGCGCATAAGCCATATTTAACGCTGTGTAGCGCTACGATTTCCCACTCCTATTCATGTGCACGCACCTCAATCGACCGACACCACCCCTTCCTTTTTCAATACGCGTGTACGCGTCACCGAACTCTTTAAATTTTGAGTAGTTGTCAACCTAATCACTCTAATGCTATTGTATGCGCTGTTTTTGGTGCAAATGATATTTTTTTTATTTATTTGTTATTTCCTGCATTGTGGTGCGTGTAGTGTATATGTGCAATTTTTTTTCCATAAATGGACCTCTATACACTTCGAATGTGTATAAAACGAACGAATGAATACATGCATGCGTGAATGAATGAATGAATGAATGAATGAATGAATGAATGAATGAATGAATGAATGAATGAATGAATGAATGAATGAATGAATGAATTGTAATTTCAGCCCCGAAATTCTCACTAAAGGCGCGGTTAAATTTGCTACGACTTCTCCCTGAGCTTTTTCTACGATTGCCCCCAACCCGCTGCCGGGAACTCATGCGTATATAGGTGGGCGCCAGAGACGACGGCCCAAGTGGTTTTTACAGCCCGACCGCTGGCGGTGGCTTCGGCCAGTGCGTATATAGAGGGTAGTTGAAGATAAGGGTCTCCGTTCCGACTCAGAATCGGCGCCCAGGTGGTCGTTATCGGGACGTTCTTCCGGCGCTGCCATCCGTTCGGTTATAGGCTGCGCGCACGGGGTGGTTTGGTGCTGGTCGTGACCCTGCGGAGGGTGGGGGGTTTGGAAGGAGGGTGCGGGGCGGGAGTGGCATGGGCTGCGGACCCCAAGAAAGGTTCTGCCGCAGCCGCCCACTCCTCGGAGTAGTGATCTTCGTGTTACGACCGCGGGCGCGCTGCACTTCGCCCGCGCCATATCGATCCCGACCGGCACTCGTTACCTGGTGCTCCTCGCGGGAATGCGACGCTGCGCGCAGTTCCCGGAAGAAAGGACTCCGGGGTGGCGAGTGTGTGATACCTTTACCGGAGGATGAAGTGCGCGGGGTGCTGGGTGTGCACGCGAAAGAAACGCCGCAGTGCGCGCGTCGCTCCGTTGTTTAGTTTCGTACGTTATCACACAAACCGTCACGGACGTTCCCGAAAGTATACTCGCTTCCTTATAACTCACAATCTCACTGTCTATGTACACAGGTTTACAAACGCTTTAATCGTGGGACGTCGATCAATTCTCTACAGAAACGTTCGGCGGAACCGATTAGACGATGGCGATTGTTGCCGACAGTAATGCGTTTAGCATTGAATCGATATTGCGACACAACGTATTGCCACCGTCGAAACGAGTTATGTATGAGGCGTGTACAGCAGTGGGAATCCTCTTCCAGGCTTTGATGATGACGGTGATTTAATGACACCCCTTTTTGAAATGAGGCGGTGACAAATAGTAACCTAGCCTGCTTGAGTTCATCAGGTATATGCTATACATGATTTTCATTCTAGGATATTTTGTATGCATCTCTTTAAACTTTCATATTTGATTGGAAGAGCAAACACACACAACTAAGGAGGAACGATCGAGACACAACGGGTGCAGACTGTAACTAAATTTTATTCAAACACGGAATAATACGTGAGTCTGCGCTCGTTGTGTCTCGTTCCTCCTTCGTTGTGTGTGTTTGCGCTTCCAATCAACCATGAATCTATACCGACTGACCCAGTTATCCACCCCCCTTAATATTTCTTCTCTTGCTCAAAACTTCTCTTTCTACATTGTACCACTGTCTATGCTTGTAACAGATGCGGTCATATCAAGCTCTTCCCTGCTTTCTTTCCACCAGTACTCTAAACTTCTCTTGCTTATCTATACTGTTGACCGGCGTATGCTTCGGTCCACTTCTAATCCAAGCGCGTTTGAAAGGTATACGTTATCTATACGGGTCTCAGTGGGGAAATGCCTTCTCATTCTATTAGGATGTGCTGTATCGTCTCCGGATTTTTGCTGCAGCAGTCACGTGCCTCATCTTGTTGCGAGTTTTTGCATCGGTATGCCTCGTGTGGCACGTAGCAAACGGAGCGAAGTGTGGCGCGGCTGCCTCGTTAATCGGGAGATCGCGAGAGCCAGCGCGTGGGTGACGCGTGGGCGCGATTCACAGCAGCCGCCGCAGACTCCCCGGACGACGCCGCACTTCGCTTTTCTTCTCACCCTTTCGCCATACCTGCATCCTCCCCTTTCCGCCTCATGGTTCTGCTGCCCCCTCCTCCTCCGCTTTCCTCCTCGCGTCTTTCATCCTTCGTTGTGCCTGTTCGCTCGGTTACGCCGACGCTCGCCGCAGATCTGCGCTCTAAAAGCACAAATTATGGCACACTATTAGACTAAAACAGTGTAGAAAAGAAACATGAAGTGCTCTGGGTACACTGCGAGTGGTCGGGCTTTTCAATTTTAGCGTATTCACGAATTACTGTCTTACTCTTGAATATAAGGTACCGAATAATAAGAGCGTTGTACTATGAAAAACTATAAGGTGCACTAAGCCACGCATGTTTACCAACCTTGATTAAAAAAAAAACGCGTGATTGCTATGAATACTTTATGACCTCAATGTCTACATGTACTATAAGCTCGAAAGGAAAAATTATTGAGACTGGGAAGTGGCGTTCGGGCTATTTTCAGCGAACTGTGCTTTTCAGCTGTCCGCTTGTTTGTTCTTGTAAGTGATGTGGATGTGTAAGAAGGGAATAACACGCTAACTCGTTTATACCTGGACACCTAACAAGCCATGTGTGCTTAGAGTGAGTGACCAGGAACTTCATTATGTGATGAAAACGCGAATAAAGTGTGCTACTGTGTTGTACTGTATCGCACTGTATCTCTGTATCGCACTGTATCTCATTGTACAGACATTTTGTTTGGAACTCATTGGGTGCCGCTACCCTTGTGTCCCCCAAATCATTTGTATTTTTCAGGCAATTAAGAAGAGCGTCTCGTAATGATGATGATGATCCTGTGTACAAATGGCACATACATGAAATGGCCGATTGGCGTTGTTGTTGTCAACCATTCCTCTTCTTCTTCCAAAGACAATCAGTGATCGACGGTTGCTGGACGATTATGAAAAGTGCAAATTAAAAAAAAAACAGGGCTAGAGGCGAATAAACGTTTGAATAAATAAATAAATAAATAAATAAATAAATAAATAAATAAATAAATAAATAAATAAATAATTTTCGAAATGAATAATTCTTATCACCGGAACGTCGCTGAAGTCAACACGTTGTCTAGACGCGGCCACCGAGCGCTAGACAGGCAGTCACCGGGCGCCTGAGAAAATTTTTGCTCATAAACACCTTATATATAGAAAATGACGCGACAGTAAGAACGAACCTATTGAGAAATCGGCATACATCAAGAGCGCCGAAAAAACTCTCAGCACCAACCTCCAACGCAAAACCCTCTGCGGGTTCTTCGTAATAACAACGAGAGAAGAGAGAGCAAAAGAAATGTAACCGACAAATAATCAACGAGACCGCGCGCGGCCACACTTTTGCGCAACGAGAAATCTCTCACACGCGCGTGCGTTGCATTCTCCGTACGTCACCGACCGTCGCACATATCGTCGCGCGGTTCGTTTACCGCCGCATCAGCGAGGCAGGCAGTGACACACCGCGACGCTGCTGTCACCGCTGTTCGCAGTTATACGCCGGCACGCGGGCCGAGAAACCAAACCGCGTTGGTATATATACGACCGAAGCAGACGATTGTTGTTCTCTTTCGCGTGCGCCGCGCGCATTCTCTGCGTATGTGTGTCGCACCATTGCTACATACATAAAACTCGTTTATACTTTCTCCTATATAACGCACTGGGCGCTGTATAGGAACGGCGCAACACATACGACATAATGCTTCACCCCAACTCGATAATTCACGTTCTCCGTTCGTGCTCCCAGCTCTCGCCCAACGTATATATTTGTCTTCGCTTCTTCTTCTTTTCGTTTTTCCCTCGAAGACAATCACGACCCAAAGCGGGACAAAACACCACTTTCAAACAGAGTGCGACGAAGCGGCCTGCGCGCGCGCCTTTGTTTCCGTCGTTTAGTATACATTCACGTGGCGGTGATTTTCTCGATTTTCTCTTGCTCCCTGTATACACACTTCAATTTACTTACCGATTCGGGAACGGCGCAGAAATTGATGTTCTTTTCTGCTATCCTATACTTCTTATTTCACGCTCTCGCGGTATGTATAAATAGTCGTATAGTACTCTGCTTCAAGCCTGCATGCATGCAGGCGCTCGACGAATACAAGGCCACAGGGGAGAGCTGTGCTGCGCTATGCGTACATACGATGCATGCAGCTAGAAGAAGGCAAGGAAATATAAATTGCGATATAATATACGGAAAACTATATAATGATCGAGAAGTACCAAAACCCGGAAAGACGTCGCGCGCGCGAGGCCCCCACGGCCGACGCGATAAGAGCGGGGAACCACTCTGAATTCGTCCTTTTGTCTTTTTCCCGTCGAATTAGCAAAAAATGGAGATATAATATTAGATAAAAATATTATGGTTGCGACGCTGTCTTCAAACGCGAGCGGACGCAAAAAATAATAAGAAAAAAAAACATATTTGCCGCACATAACGCAATGTTCCATTTGCCATAGATGTGAAAGTTTTTCTGGCGGTGTCGTTCAACCGAATGAACAAACGATAAAAAAAAAATGACCTTACTTCGTTTCCTTCACCACCAGCGCTTACAAAGCGCCGTATATCGCAGAGGCAGCATCGTCATTATATACTGTATCTCCGTTTATTTATATCTTTCGTTGGCTAGCATCCACGTTTTTGCCTCTCTTCCTATGCATTTTCCTATGCTTCGCTTGATGTCTGGTTAGCGTTCACGCGTTTTCCGCGGTGTACCGCGCGTTGTTTTCTTTTTCCGGTGGCCATTTTCTTCTCGCACTCATTTAGGTCGACCTCTGAAAGGAAAACAAGGTCGCTACGTCGATTTGACACAAGAGATAGCGTGTTGACATTGAACAAGGCAAGTATACGGAAACGTTCGGGTCGTCTTGAAGATCCCGCTTTATATATACACGACACGAGTGGAAAGATACGCGAGTCGTGTAAAATGTAACTAGTAAGCCAGAAGAATCAGTGGAACCGAGGGGCTCGATTTGTTTATAAGCACCATATAGTGAAAAACCTTCTAGTGTCCTGATATTGGTGTAACTAATGAAATGTGCTCGACAGGCGGCAGTTCTTTGGGCTTTCACGTGAGGAGTTTTTGAAAAGAATTCGGTTTTTCCCAGCTACCGTGCAAACATATTTGCGAGCGGGGCAGGACGTAACAGGGACACGGCGACACATTGACAAATAGCCTTCAATAAAACCGAAGTTTGCTCTGTTGAAAGTGCCCCCGGAATGTCGGCACCTGGACGCTCAGACATCCTGAGAATGTTCAAAAGTTCATTAAAAAAAAGGCTTGCGGATGTAGCATCTATTTGTTTGTTCAATCCAGAAATGGAGAACCTCGTGAGATATTGCTGATTAGTCGGAACTTGTCTTTGACACTATCGGGGCAAGTTCGCCTAAGGAATTTATATACCATGACAATCTAACGGCGCACTAATTTGTGGTGGAGGGTGTTAATGGAAATCCATAGACTTCAGTGATTGCTCCAGCTCTTAATTCATTCACTGCGCACAACATATATCATCGTCTACGCAAGAACATTATGATGATGATGATGATGATGATGATGATGATGATGATGATGATGATCCTCTTTTATGGCGCGTACCCACTAACTGGGATAGGCCAAGAATTGGGCGGCAGGTGGTAGCTTAAGAGAATTATGATTTGAAGCATACAGTTCTGGCTTCTTGCAGCTTCGAGACGATCATCTGCACCTGGACGTGAATCTATTTCATGTACTGCACTGTGCCGCCTGGGCGTGGAAGGTCGGAAAGTCCCGCTGTCGTACTACAGGGTGTTTTATTTCATTATCATCATCATCAGTCTATATTTATGCCCACTGCACGACGAAGGCCTCTCCCTGCGATCTCCAATTACCCCGGTCTTGCGGCAGCTCATTCCAACCTGCGCTAGCAAATTTCCTAACTTCATCACCCCACCTAGTTTTCTGCCCTCTTCGACTGCACTTCCCTTCTCTTGGTATCTATTCTGTAATTCTAATGGTTCACCGGTTATCCATCCTACGCATTGCATGGCCTGCCCAGCTCAATTTTTTTCTCTTAATATCAACTAGAATATTGGCTATCCCCGTTTGCTCTCTGCTCCACACCGCTCTCTTCCTGTCTCTTAACGTTAAGCCTAACATTTTATTGCGATAGCAATTATATGGACACTTCAACCGGATTTCTGCCGTCGCCGTCGCCGTGAGGTTCCCTATAGATAAAATCTTCGCCGCGCGCCGTATGCCCGAGCGGAAGCGTGCGGGGACGCGCGATATCACGGAGAGCGAACGCACTCAATCTCCCACGTGCAAGCAAGGAAGCGGGAAGCCAGCGCCGGAGGGAGCGGGGGGGGGGGGGGGGGGGGCGCACTTTTACTCTGCCAACAAGCGCGCTCGTCGCTCGCTCGCACCGTCGCTTATCTCCACACGGCTCTGACCTTTATGCGCCGTGCATTCGCCGCTCAGTTTCCGTTGAAGCGATAGACCGCACGTACCTTCGCCCGCTGCTGCGGCGTATGCACTTGCTGCCAGCGTTTTGACAGTCGTTGTTTGCAGTCATTCAGTGTGATCTATTCATGTTTGTTTGTGCGCGCTCACACCACGCTTGTTCAATCAGTTAGTAATAGTCGGGCCACATTTTCCAACGCACGCTACACATGCAATGCTGCCCGGGTCGGCAGTGCAGCGCTACAGGTGTGTCCCTTCGCACGCGCTGCCCACGGGAAGCGCTTCTCATCAACACCACCGTTTCACACGCGCCTTCTCGTGGTCATCGAGTCTCTCTTCATGTCGGTCTACTTACGTCGCAGCACACCTGCTTACTTAATCAGCTCATGTTTACTACAATTCATATTGCTACCAAAGCCGCTCACCTTACTTCGTATGACATTGCTGTGTTGCTATCACATTCATTGCTTCGCCCTTAGGGCGAAACTGTGACATTTTTCGTTCCATCGCTCTTTGTGCGGTCCTTAAGTTGTTCTCAAGCTTTTTTGTTAACCTCCGAGTTTCTACCCCATATGTTAGCACCGGTAGAATGCAATGATTGTACACTTTTTATTTTCAACGACAGTGGTAGGCTCCCAGTAAGGATTTGGCAATGACTGCCGTATGCACTCCAACACAATTTTATTCTTCTGTAAATTTCCTTCTAGTGATCAAGGTCCCCTGTGAGTAATTGACCTAGATAAACGTACTCCTTTACATATTCTAGAGGCTGACTGGCGATCCTGAATTCTTGTTCCCTTGACAGGCTATTGCACATTCTCTTTGTCTTCTGCCCCACCTTTACACTTTCTCAATTAAGGTCTTCAGTCATTTGTTGTAATTCGTCCCTCGTGCTCAATCATAGACTCGAGAATGTAACAACAGCACATTGGCGTCGTGCGCGAAATCTGAATATAGACAAGACTGTCGCTAACACAATCGGCGACCACATTCGAGAAAATTTCAGATATGCTATAGGTGCCTGGATCCCGTCCGGCACAACAGGTCAACCAAGCTGTTTGGACAGCAGTTTTAGATCAACTTTCTCAACTAACGTTGCTCATTCAGGATTGCCAGCATCATGGCTAATTCTCTGCAGCAGCTGTCAGAGGATGGAATTCTACAGTGGAATTGTCGGGGCCTAAGCTCCAAGTTAGGAGAAATTAAAACCAAGCTTCAATATAATAAGCTACATGTATGGGCATTGCTTATTCAAGAGCATAATAAGCTATGCTCCCTGTCCAATTTTCGATATATAGGTAATTCGATATATAAAATAAAAATTTTACAGAAAAATTTTGTGGATTTTAAGGCCGTTCGTTATGCACAATAATTCGTTATATGTAACTTCGATATATCCGGGTTCGACTGTATGTGCGTTCGATATATCCGGGTTTGACTATATACATTTCTTCGCCACGCGAAACGGGCAGCAGGTGGCCGGGACACGACACCGCGGGTGCGAGTATAGTGCCTGCATGACTAAATTAAATTAAAATTAAAATTATGCTATTTTACGTGCTATAACAACGATCTGATCACGAGGTATACGTCATCTTGCTGGGTATCCGGATTAGTTTTAACCACCTGGGGTTTCTTAAACATGCATACCTATACGAACCTTTACGATTTTACTACGAAATACCCGATCTTTAGTGTTCGTTTACGATTGCCTTATTGACACAACTATTTTACTACTTTTCCCTTTAGGGCAATTTAGAGCAAGAACAACTTGAAAAGTACAAATGCAGTCACCCAGTGATTTCTTCATGGTCAATTTTTTCAGACCCATTGATTATACGGAAGTTGTTAATACTGCATTAATAAACTTCATAAACATTTCTGCTTCTCTGCGGCACAGATATATAGTTCGATATATAGGTAATTTGATATATCAAATAAAAACTTTACAGAAAAATTTTGGGGATTTTAAGGCTGTTCGTTATGCACAATAATTCGTTATATGTAACTTAGATATATCCGGGTTTGACTGTATACATTTCTTCGCCATTGTTGTTGCAGTGATTATATAGAGCAGATGTACAGTCGAGAGCAAAATTTTGGGTAGCAGAGGTGCTGCTAAAATTTTTTTTCTTCTTCGCAGTCTATATAGGCATAAAGGCTGAAATCAAGTGGTAATACCTACGTGCGCCTGTTTTAACCAGCGTCGTGCATTCACGTTGCACGGCTGTGCAAGAACAAAATAATTTTATGTTTGCCGATGCCGTAGTCTCTAGACATTTGCTCTCGAGAGACTGTACCTGCTCACAGCATCAGAAGAACGTCTCTGAATCTTCAATAAACAGTATAAACATCTTAGATATTCAAATTATTTTTAGTATTTTTCTACAATTTTTCGTATCTTTTTGTTCGTGCCTTACTCAGACTGTAGTGTCTTTTTCTTTCCTTTATTCCAAGATTGGCAGGTATGAACATGTACCTAGTATAAGTACACGAGCGGTTTTGCATCTCGACCCCATCGAAATGCGGGCGCGCCGCGGCCGGTGAATCCAACCTACGACCTCGTGCTTATCGACGCAACGCCATACCTATACAAGGACCATTCCGGCACCTCAGGACGGGTTCCGTATAGTTGCTATCGCAGTAATAGTCGAGCTAATAAAGATCGCAAATGTTTCAAAAGCGGCGTCCTATAGGAGCGGCCGAATCGATTGAGCGCCCGGCCGCAACTGCGCGAACACAGCACTCGATCCCCGCGGCTTGCTATGCTTTACCCTGCCTAATTACTGCACCAGGCGTAAATTACAAGGGGCACGCAATGCCACCGCTCGCGAGTAAAAGAAAACAGGTAGAAAAGGAGAGACGCCGACGTAGCGCTAATTCAGCATAACGCAGCTCGCCCAAACCGATGTGAGCCAGTATTAAAGCGTCTCGTGGAGAAAAAAAAAGGAAAACGGGACATCTGCTTCTATATTTCGCAGTCAGACTTGTACACGTTACGGAAAAAAAGGTAACCGATTACAATTATTTTTTTAGATGCGAAGCAGCTTATGGTCGGGGCTATGTCACTCTCTCTCTCCCTCCCTCCATCCATCAGCCGTGCGGCGTCCGCACTAGCACTGCGCATGCGCATCCTCCTCCCCCTCCTCCTCTCCTCTCCGACGCTCCTCTCCTCTCCGGATTGCGCAACGAATGGCAACACCTGCGGCTCCGCGCGCGATAATGCGAAGCAGCTTAGGTTAGAGGCGCGACGGTAGGCGCTGCATACTCCGCTGGGGGGCGCCACTGTAAAATGACGCGCGCGCGCGCTCCGATCCTCTCATTCTCCTCCCGCAACGCCGGCAACGCCGCGATGAGTGCCACGGACTTGCCACGGACAGCGCCAGCGATAACGCCAGTGTCAGCGCCGTGGACAGCGCCGCGGAGAAGAGGGCTCGAGCCGCTGCCACGAAACGGCAGCGGCGACAGGCCGATCCCAAACTTCAAACTCGCGAAGCCGAAAGGAAACGTCAACGCAAAAACTAATGGGAACTTGATTCGACCCCATGGCTGCTTCGCATACTACTCAGGCTTCCCCTATGGGAAGATGGTGTAATTTTTTAATATGTAATTGATTACATTTACCAATTACTTCCCAACAAAACTAATTGAGCAATTACTAAAAATAAGCGATGACCAGAACGTTATTTTCCTCAATCCTTTTAGTAACACCGCACAAATACAGTCAATAGAACGAAAGCCCCCTTTATGTAACTTACATAAAGTTTTCTAGACCGACAGACAGAGCGAGCTGGCCGGGCTCCTTCAATGCGTCCTCTGCAGTCATTCACACGTTATCTTCACAAGGAGTTGCTTTTTCAAAATTTTCTTTCATAATCTTCTCCCGTTTTTACAGCGAAGCTGTCTAGGGTTAGGATCCCGGGATTTCTTTGTGGCGTAACGTCAACAGAAAGCGATCATCATCTATGGCCAGGGGCGGATCCAGGCTTTCTGGGAGGGAGGGGGGGGGGGGAGGGGTCAGCTTTTGTCTATGATGATGATGATGATAGTAGCCTTTCTCATTTACCGAAATTCGCCGTCTCTGCTCACGATAAACCCGCGTTTTATACGGCTACAGCAACACCTGTAAGCCCGCCGTGGTGGCTTAGTCAACTCAGGCGTTGCGCTGCTGAGCACGAGATCGCGGGATCGAATCCCGCATTTCGATGGAGGCGAAATGCAAAAACGCCCGTGTGCTTGCTTTGTAGTGAACGTTAAAGAACCCCAGGTGGTCAAAATTAATCCGGAGCCTTCCACTACGGCGTGCCTCATAATCAGAACTGGTTTTGGCACGTAAAACCCCAGAAAAAGGAAGAAGGTATCGGTTTCTCCGAGCTTATAGGAAAAGGACGTTACCCAATACAGCCATGTGCTTTGCGGCTGTGCCTGATCATACGGGGTGTTCAAAACTAAGCTTTATGGTTTTCTTAAAATTAGGCAGTGGGAGGCACGCGAAGACCACATGTGCAAATAAGTTATGTGGCCAGGGGGACACAAAGTGAGATGATAATTATCGCTGTGAGCAGCCCAATTAACTAAAATTTAACAATTATTTTTTGTCGACTGCAGTAAGTGGATAAGTTTGTATTGAAAACTTAGAGGCAGTCGTTTTTCTACACAGTATCAGACGGAAGAATTATTCTAGCGTATTCGTGCTCCGAGATATCCGACTCCAAACTTCAATTGTCGTACTGCGCAGAGTTATCGAATCGACGCGAGAGCGGTTTATGCTTTGCGTTGCTGTGGAAGGGAGGCATTTTGAACATTTTTAGGGCATTGACATCTTGATGGGTGAAGTGTTGTCATGAGATTTGTGCATGACAACACTAAACTTAAAGCGGCAGTATGAAATATTCGTTAGCATAGCTAAAAAGTTTTCTGCTGTTGATGGTGCAGTTGCTTTTGATTTCAATAAAACTTACAATACTTCGAAATCAGCAGTCACTTTATTTGCGTAGCCCAGGCAAGGACCATGCCCGTGGTCGTCTAGTCACCATTACGCACGCGCACTGCCCTCCGGCATCTCCGCTCGCGCCATTATCTCGGCATGGCAGCTGCCGCCATCTTTACAGGCTGCGCGGTCGCGTGTTACGACAGCGGTTACGGGTTCTTCTTTTTTTTTTCGCCAGCCGTGAGGGGAAGGGCGACAGTTATCTTTGCCAATGGCTCCGCCGCGTTGTCGGACTAAACGCCGCACCCGACAGCCGCGTCACTTCAGGGAGGAGCTTTGCGCCGATCCTCACTCTCTTGCATGCATAATCATGCGAACGACAATTAAAATTGCGTAAGCCAGCGTGCGTGAGCCAGCGTCTTCATGTTTTGTTTCCCACGCGACGTCATCCTTTTACACAAGGTGCGTATCTGCTCCCGTTTCTCTAACCACGCGACGCCATCCTAGGCCCGCGCGCTGGCGTTGGCCGCTGACGTCACGCTCCCCCACTTCGCAGCCGCTGCTCGAGGCTTCGCCCCGCTAAAAATTAAATTAAAATTAAATTATGGGGTTTTACGTGCCAAAACCAGTTCTGATTATGAGGCACGCCGTAGTGGGGGACTCCGGAAATTTCGACTACCTGGGGTTCTTTAACGTGCACCTAAATCTAAGTACACGGGTGTTATCGCCCCGCTCCGCGAGAACGGCCACTCAGATAAACGGATCCGGCGGCTTTGAGCCTCCTATGCTTAATGTACGACAATAAAACTGCAAAAGTTACAATGAAAAACTTGTAGCGTACGAACGGTACTGTGCTCGTACTGGATATTGTTAACATGTAACTGTGATCACAATGAGTGCTACAGTTAAAAAAATAAAGTTGCCTATGCGTAGTTCTTAGTTTAGCTGTTAGTTGTCATTATTTATATATGAACACTTCAGCGAGATATCTCTTTCATTAAGCAGGTTGGTCCCGGAACCGATGACACCCCAATGTGGAACTAAGTTGATCAGGCGCGAAGGCGCTCGCGCGGACATCGGCGTGCTCAGCAAAAGGGACGTCCCCTCGTTGATTCGACGCCACTGACGGGACGAGTAAGGCTCGGCCGGCGCCAGGAGGTCCAAGGTGTTCATGAGAAAAAAAAAATAACTACAGCAACTTCGCGACACCACACTCCTTCGGAATACAACTAAGCTTGTGAGCGAGCTAGCTAGCTTTACTTCTACATGGCTGATACCACTGGTACTCGCGAAAAATAATGTTGAACAATGCTGGTAGCCATTTTTTTTTTGAGACAGGGCCATCCCCCTGTCAGCGAGGGGGCGATGCAGAAATCTGAGAGGGGGGGGGGGGGGGGGGTCAGGACATCCGGACATCCCCCCTGGATCCGCGCCTGTCTATGAGTCATACTGCCGTAAGGCAGAGGCTACAAGCACTCAGCAAAGTGATAAAATGATCGTAAAAGGTACACGACGGCATCACGACCACGTACCTAGTGGCCCAAGCTAGCAGACAAATTGGGTCACTGGGTCGGCGTAAGAGTCCAGTTAGTTAGTTAGTTAGTTAGTTAGTTAGATAGATAGATTAGATAGATAGATAGATAGATAGATAGATAGATAGATAGATAGATAGATAGATAGATAGATAGATAGATAGATAGATAGATAGATAGATAGATAGATAGATAGATAGATAGATAGATAGATAGATAGGTAATGGTGATCGCATTAAAACCTGATGTCCACAAAATTGCGTCCACAAGAAAGCCATACGCTTCATTTACCGTCGCTACGACAGGTATTTTAAGCATGAAATGCTTTTAGCTCTCGTTGTCGGCGACCTTCAAGAGACCTTGAGCGAAAATCGAGAGCCGTTATCTGCACCAGCGCCTCCTCTATATATAGTATAGAGGAGGCACTGTCTGCACACACAAGACGAGAATGGGCGCGAGAGCTAAACGAGAACCTGCGAGAACACACTGGCATCGTTGCGATAGCAAAACGAGATCACCCGGGCAACCAGTCAATGCGGTCTCTGGCCCCCCCAACCCCATGTACAGGACCGCATTACATACGCTAGTTACTGCCCAAACAAGTTACAATATACCGGGTGCGACCAGGTGTTAAAAATTGAGCTTTACGGAATTTTCAAAAGATCGCCTGTGGCACGTAGTATAATTCTTATCGTTGAGCTGAGTTATTCGATGACGGGGACATTAGTATAACACGAGAAATCGAAACACATATTCAACTAATTAACAATAATTCACTAATAACCTCTTAAGTAATTATTTTACGACACATATTACAATTTACGAATTGTAGCCGGTGAGCTTGTCAGGCGCATCCACTTGGAATGAATTTCCAGAACAACATCAGTTTGGAGATATGCGCCATCAAACTCGCCGTAAAAATGCAATGTTGTTCCACTTTTTTTTTTTTGTTTTTTTTACTAAAATGCTGTTTTGTACATTGAAGCACAAAAGTAACTGGAACGCCCATGCATTTCGTCCCGCACTCTGGGAAATAATATCCCGAAACTGATGCCATCCTGGAAATTCATTTCAAGTGGATGCGTCGTGCAAACTCACCTGCTGCAATTCGTAAATTGCATGATGTGTCGTAAAGTAATTGGCTAGGATGTTCATTAGTCAGTTCTTGTTAATTAATTGAATATGTGATTCGATTTCTCGTGCTACTAATGTCCGCCTCTTCGAATAACCCAGCTCAACGATAAGAATTATGCTACCTGCCGCAGGCGATATTTAAAAATTCCGTAAAGCTTAATTTTCAACACCCTGTATATATACAAATATTGCTTCCGATTTTTCCTAATTATTGTCCACAATATCACTCAAGCTGTAGCTTCTAGTACGCTGAAATTTTCTTTGTCATTGTCAATAGCGACGTTCAAAGGGCTGATACAGTGCACCATACACTTGATTGTCATCTTTTGGCACTGAGACAGGGCTGCCTGTGCTCTTTTCAACGCCAGCGGTCGGTGAGTTCCGCGGCGCGGGTTTTGCGCCACCTCCTTCGAGAGATGGCGCCACGCTGCGTGACCAGGCCGCCAGCGTCCGGCGTGCGGTGCGGATGGTTGTTTGGCCGAGACGAGACTTGCAACGAGGTTCGGCTCGAAACAGCTTCATTTCGGCTCAGTAAGTTTTCAGACCTGCGTCGCGGCACCAGTCTGCTTTTCCGGTAGCCATTTCATGCTTACATCGACTCTCGATTACGGGAGAGACGGCAGTATTTTTTCCCTATACTCCATCTCACAAGCTGGTGGCAAGCACTGTGGGAGCTACACGAATTCTTACCCCATGGGAAGGCCGAACGTACGCCCCTCGAGATGTGCTCATCCAACGTACAGTGCCTAGATAGTATATTCTAGGCACTGTATCCAACGTTACTCGATTACCTCTTTCAGTTTGCAATCTCCGGCGCCGCGGATGTCACCCTTCCCTGTACCGGGGGCGCGCTCGTTGCCGTTTGACCGATTTGATGGAGGCACTGATCTCCACTAGGGAAACCTAGTGGAGATCGGTGGTCGGCGCTCGTACTTTTGTTCGTTTGTGTGACTTCACTGACTGTCCGGGATGATTTTGCTGACGGAACATGCCGCTGGCGGCGGTCGCCGACACCGGATTTTCTGTGACACGGGGCCCTTAACGCCCTGTCGCGTTAATACGAGTACATACAAATTCTTTTCTGAAAGGCCCGTTAGCTCACGGAGACCGAAGCCTGCGATGTTCAATAATTCGAGTATAGCGCAAGTATGGCTACTATATACAGTAACTCTAGCCGCAACAGCAGCGAAGCGCCATCCAGAAACCATGTGGAGATCAGTGGATGGAGGTATAAAGGCTAGAAGGGTTCCCTTCTAGCCTCTATAATGGAGGTAACGGAGGTGTCGGCCGGTGTTGGCGGTGCCTACAGCTTCTTGCCCGCCACGCTCGCGTAGTTAACGCAGGCGTGGTCTTGTGCCGGGTGTTCTTTGTTTTTTTTTTTTGTTTTTTTTTTGCCTTCAACAAATCTAGTAACATTGCGTTCAACTTTGTTGCGTAGTGATCGCAATCCCTGTGAGTCCCAGCGAGATCTATCGACGCAGCTCGTGCGGCGTGTGCTCCCGCTGCAACTTGTGACAAGAATGCACTTTCTCTCCCGAGATTTTAACCATGGATTAGAAAGCAAGGAAAAGATGGCTGCAGCAAACAAAAAAGCGCGTCTTTTGTAACTTTGGCTTTTGAAATGTGATTCCCAGTTGATGATTGTTGCATTGTTCAAAACGTTGACAGTCACTTTAGCATACGCTAAAGAGAATGAATGCGAAAGCGTGCGCGCTCACGAGAAATTCATTATATTATACTTGACATTCTCATTCGAATGCGCCGTGAGTTAAAAAAAATCAAATTAAATTATGGTGTTCTATATGTTCCAAAACCACGATATGATTATGAGGCACGCAGTAGTGAGGGACTCCTGGTTAATTTTGACCACCTTTAACGTGCTTCCTCTTACTTGTTCTTTCCCACCAAAGGTCGTGGGTTCGAGTACCTTAATTAAGTGTGCCCTAATGAACTTCTCCATAATTAAACCAAAGTTCGTGGATTCGAGTGTCTTAATTAACTATATCTTGATTAAATGCGCCTTAATTAACTTCACCTTAACACCAATGGTTGAGGATTCGACTCCCACCAACGGTCGTGGGTCCGTGTGGCATGATTAACTATGTCCTAATTAACTGTGTCTTAATTAATTTTGTCCTTAAGGAAAACCAAATGTCGTGGGTTCGAGTGCCTTAATGAACTCTATGTTAATTAAGGTAGAGTTAACTTAGGCACTCGAAACCAGGACCTTTGTTGATGGCACCATGAATTTAGGTGCCGTAACACCGGACGTGGGATTTTTCGGCGCATGAGCCATCTACGGTTTTCGCCTTAATAAATTGTTTTCAATTTGACTTGTGTTGTTCTTGTCGTCTTTCGCGTTTTATAGCCTTAAAAACGGCCGGCTTTCACTGAAGTACTTCGGTATCTTGCTTTTAAAAAACGCGTATCCTGGCATTGAGTGTTCTCGAACAAGCGAGTGGTTCTAGGTTTCAATATTTTCGGCGGCATCAGATACTTATGTTCAGTGACCCACCGTAAACACGTAATCTTGTATAGAACGATGGACAGCTATGGGCTGTCCATCAGGCCCGCGACGTAGCAGAGAGGCTCGGCCTTTCTGTACCGAAGTGGGAGCGGCCCGCTACGTGCTGACGCGCGTTCCGAGGGACCGCAATCAAAAGTTTTATCATACCATCATACTGAACCCGATTAATCTTCGCAGCTGAATGAATGAGAGTCCCGCGTAGCACTAGCTAGATTGAGGCATCTCAGTCACATCTCTGCAGTGTGGAATCGCTCTAGTGGCTGAAACGATACTCTAGTTGCACAATCGAAATAACGTTTGCTCACAATCTCGGAAATAACTCCCCTTACAGAGAATTAACTGCGTAAATTGCGTTTAACGCAGCGCGCATGCTCCGTGACCATGATGCATGCGACCGGGCCAATGGCGTCGGAAGCGCCACCTCGCGAGCGGGAACCGAAAGGGGCCACGTTTTGCCGCTGCATCCCGGCGTAGTTTGCAAACTGGCAAAGTAATCTAGTAACGGTGGCAGTGGCGTAGCCAGAAATTTTGTTCGGGGGGGGGGGGGGGGGGGGGGGGCTTACCTTGCAGCGCGGCCTCATCCTTACAGAATTTGTCGAGGGATCGAATGTATTGTGACGGGGCGTCAAATAGATAAAAGAGGGACAGTATGTACAGGGACTGTTGGCCGAGATGGCCAAGATGGCTGAACGCGCGCAGCGTTTTTCGGCGATCGTCGTCTTCTTCCTTAATGCAAGGAGGCGGCCCGTAACATCTAACCGCCCCGGCGGTCTGAGCGCCGTCTCGGCGCAGACTAATTACACGAGGAGGCGACGGAAAAGTACGGCTTCAGACGGGATACGTGCACGACGTCACGAGATGGCAGGGTAGATGGTGAAGAACTGTTCAGTGGGGTGATTGGTGATTGTGACGCGGGCCGCCTCCTTGCATTAAGGAAGAAGACGGCCCGTAACAATATGAATAATAACTGCGTTGCCATTGCCAATGCCATTTTATATTAGATGCTGCAAACAAATTGTTGAACGCTATGCACTGTCAAGACAAGTAAAATGTGTATTTTTTCATAAAAGAATATATTTCCATGTCCCAAAAAGTGTAGCTGGAATAACTGATATCAATGCTTCCACGTTTTCGTGTCTATTTAATAAGTAAAGAACATATCATGCGAACTTTAAACCTATATCAGTTCGAAACCTGCAAAACATTGCAAGCAGCTGATACGAAAAACGTAAAAGCCATGTAATTAACAAGTTGAGGAGAAATATTTTGATGAATCTATGTCATTCAAGAACCTTGTTTGTACATTTGGAACGGCCATTGATGCTGTCCTTCGTTGTAATGGATTGCGCAGGATCAGCTGTTACCGGTCGTGTATTGTGAGTAATTGCACTGAAATTATAGTCGCAACAGTGAGTACATATAAAAAGCAGGAGTTCTGCAAAATATACATTAGAAATGCGAAGATAGAATGGAATATAGAAATGCGAAGATACAGCTTGATAAAGGGCAAAAAAGTGTCGCTGAAACAAAGTTCACTGCTTGTATACACAAAATCTCGCAACAAGATGTTTCAATATACGTATAAGTCACCAATAAATCTACGTGTCTAATCAAACTTCACTGTATATGATGCGTCAAACAAGACAAATAAACATGTTGTGCAGTCATGGATAGTAAACTTAACGCATAGAAAGACAGACAATCCAGGCAAGAACAAAACTATGATCGCAGAAATCGTGATATGTACTTGAACCATCCTGCTCTATAAGGGTAGAATAATAGAGGAAGATGCCGAAATCAGTACGAAAATGTGTATTTTAACTGCCAGCACAGCGGCAACAATTATTCTACACCCAAAATTAAAGAATGGTATTGCTTCGTTTCAAAAAAGACGTAAAGTCAGGTAGCTAAAAAGGAAAGAAAAGGCCAAACGAAAGCCACACATGATGCGGCAAGTTGAACTACCCAATATCCGAGTGTGTTTGTTGGGAAACGCTGCGTAGGCCGGGCTTTCAACGAACGAGGTCGGTCAAAATCGGCCATTAATGTCCTCGTAATTTTCGTATTCGCATGATAATTTTAATCACGATGCTAACTATTACAATAAACGGCGAAATTTTCTGCGGTTTTAAAAGCTAATGAGCAGACATCTTTTTTCATAATTACGAGCTTATGGACCTGAAGGAACAGAGCTTGTTGAATTGATTTTTGTGGCTTCGCTATCCACAGTACAAACTTCACTCGGCAGAGAAGTTTAGCGAAGCGGTAAATGACTTCGCATACGTTGATGCCGACGTTTCTGTGGGCGTAGAGAAGTGCCAGCCTAACCATGCGTTCCTCAGACATTGTAGAGCGCAAGTAGTTTTTCAGTAATCTCATGTTTGAAAATATTATCTCTGCGCTGGCAGTGGTCACTGGAAAGGCGACTACAATCTTCAGCAGTTTGTACACATTTACATAGAATCTGCAGTCGCAGTGAGAGAGGGCATCTATTCCAGTGCTAAAACCTAAAACATTTGTTCGATGTCATTGGCATCCTTGTTTAGGTACTTTGGACAAACAGTAAGCTGTTCGATTCCAGCAATATACGTCGTTTTGTCAGCAAGTACGGAGAAGCAGCCTGCCGTGTTTACTTTTGCATCTAGCCTTTCTGTGACAATTTCACCACCACAAATTTCTATAATTTGGTTTTGTACATCTGGGTTTAAATACGAGGCATTACTGGGGCAACTTTCCAAATGGTTCTTCAGATATGTATCACCACAATCAGCTCGCATGCGAAGCGCTCTGAAAATACCAGTATTTTCAGCGGAGGCTTTGCTTAAATCACAGGACCACTGTCTCTATGGCCACGGAGAGCCAGACCTTGTCGCCCTCAAAAAAGAAGTGTCTCAATAATGGGCCATTAACTTTCTTCTGTTTTCTCTTATTTTACTTTGCATGCCCTGATCCAGCTGATCGATCACATTGGGCGCGCTTCCTGAAAATGTTTGGAGAAAATTATCAGCTTTCAGGTGACAGTCACGGTGATATTTAGTATTTTAGTGTGTGTGGAAGATTTCGAGTTCGTGCTTCCACTTCTGGAACAGCTTGGACACGAGGGCTCCAGTGCGCGCATGTTGGCCCAATTTTATAAGAACAGTAAACCACACAAAATTCCGGAATTGAAAATCTAAAACACGCCTCTGGAAATGTCAGAGCACCTTTCGCGTCAAAAGTTTGAGAACTTTATACCCATAAAGTTTCGGAACTGAAATCCATGCGCTCCGTAGATTCCGCTACCGCTACCTTGCGTTATGTGACTTCAGGAGCATGGGCATTTCCACGAAATCCAGGCCGAGTTCACAATGTTCGTTCGGAAATGTCTTTTCGAGCAATGAAAAGACATTGTAGATTAAATCCAGATGATTGCCGGCGCCGGTGGTTGTTTTGGTCGGAGGTGCATGACAGCACGAAAAAAGTTCGGATGGGGGGGGGGGGGGGGGGCTTAAGCCCCCCCACCCCCCCTGGCTACGGGCCTGACGGTGGTGCTAATTCCGCGCCGCGTCGTTTGCTTGCCATCCTGTTACATGATTGGTGAATTGACGCAAAAAATGTTCTGACACCGTAACCATAAGCTGCGTCTACATGCATGCGACAGCAGGGCTTCGCTTTACCTGTACGCTTTCCCTGCAATTACCGTGCAGCCTCCTTAGCAAGTAGTACGAGCGAATGCCCTTACAAATGTTCATCTGCGCCACAGCGTCTCCACATCACGTACCATGCTAGAGCGGCGTAGTAAATTAATGGTGCAGTGAACAATTAAGCATTGGTGATGCTGTGGCGCCATCTGCTAACTAGAAATCAAACCAGTTTTATACGGCGCAGTGCCATCCATGTCTGTAGTCCTAGCAGCGTGAAACGAACAGCGAATCTCAACAATTACGAAAAACATACCTAATGATTTGATCTCAGCTTGAGATCAGCGATGAAGGATTTTGCTGCTTGTTTCTTGCTGACAGGGCGGAGAGGCAGTAACGAACGAGAAATCGGATCGAAACGAGTGGTCGGCGCTACCATGTTGCCACGGTTAGGGTGGCTTTTACGGGTTATTACAGTAATTCTCGGTATACGACGTGCATGCGCAAAGGTCCCAACATGTTACGTATTGCTGTACCGTATCATGTAGCGAGCAAAAATAGAACTCTCTAGTGAAGCTAATAATCAGCCAGTTACGCCCGGAACTATATTCTGCTGCGTAATGATATTGCCTGAGTACGCCTCATACATTCGGCAGTGCTGCAACCAGCTTGCGAGACGGAGTATAGTAATTACAATCTTTGTACGTAATACACAGCTTGCTGTCGCCACGTCGAATCTTTATAGTTTTTACAGCGAAGCTGTATATGGCTAGCCGATTCGTCCATCCGTCGCCTGTACGCAGAAACTATTATCATCAGCAATGGCTCGAGCATCGTCGTTGTCTTCCACAGCTGGCTCCGTTGCCGCTCATCGTTCCAGCGTAGAATTTCACTTCTCTTCTGTCGTCGTAATGGGGAGGCCGCATTTACGGGAGTCTGAGTCATTACTTAAGGGGGTATGAGCCATTCATTGTCTTACGTGACGGACAGATCTAATTTTTAATCAATTTATAATTTTGAAGAATAGCAAGCGGCAATGCGACAACGGCGGACTGCGGGCAAACCGTCAGTGACGTCGTTTTTCTGTGGCAGCCGAACGTGTCTGTAACCTCATTAAGAAACACAAACACGTAACCAATAATTGAAAAATATTTTAATGTACCGTCGGGATTAACCCAGTGATAAACACCGGGCCGCATGTTTCAGCTTCGCTGGTTAACCATCTGTACGGAGTGCACGGGCGGCGATTTTCAACAGTGAAACTATTCTAGCTAACCGTAAAAAGTGGCGCCTGCTGTCGCAAAACCTCGCCGAGCTATGCCGTCACTGCGTTGCCTAGCAACCACCTCGCGGAGCGGCGTGTGCCTCGCCTCCTCTCCGTGCCATGGCACGTGTTGCCTTGACATGGGACGTTAAGGAGAAGGAAGGAGAGCATGCGCGCGATAATCAGTATCGAGAGAAAATGCGAGCGGGATAGAGAAATTGTAGCAGCACCAACGAGGCAACGCGCAGAGCTGCTGTCGACGCCGCCCGCGTTGCCTAGCCGCGCATGCGCCGAAGCAGCAGCGATGACGGTCACCTTGCGCTGCCTAGTAACCACCGCGCAGGTGCGCGCTCGCTTCGCCAGACACAGACACGGCTTCTGCCTGCGTTTGTGGCATGCCAGGAACGCTGTCGCTCGTAGGCGCCGACACGTACGTCCAGCGCAAGTCACCGCGAAATGTTGCGAAAGGGAAGGTACCTCCGAAAATGATCGCTCGAGAATACCTTCCCTACATGCGTAAGTTAAGTTAAACCAAGTCAAGACCTAGCAGCAACCAGTTAATACACTAGCAGTAGCAGACAGTAATACTTGAGGATTGAACTTTCGCTGTGCCGAAGCTTTGCACGACCGAGTGCAATCTTGCCCGCTTTTTTTTCACGTTAACTCTGCGCGATTTAATCTAATCAGCAACTACATCACATCCGCTAGACATACATCCACTAGACACACCACTCATGATTTGAATATATATCTTTTTATCCCCGCACCGAAACGTTTAAATGCATTTTTTTTTCTTTTTTTGTCTGCGCTCTATAGAATACTGAATGCAGTACCCGGTCATGTCCCATCTTTATCCTTTGCTGAATTCATTTTATTATATTGTGAAACATTGATTGTGCATTGGATATTTTTTCTTTCATCTTTCCCTCTTTGAACTTTGTCCCCAACCGGCGGGATGCCCTCTATCCTGCAGCCCTAGGGGGAGAGGGCGAACTGGAAAAGAGGAGGGCTGTCCTTTCCGAGCGTCCCCTATCACAGCATTTAAGCCTTCCATGTGAGCTCCATCCCGTTCGCACATGTGCTCAAACAGCGTGACATGTCATTCAAACAGCATATATTAGTTGGCGGTCGGTGACAAAACCTGCCCCGCAACTGAGTGCCACGAGATCACGTGCCCTTTGCCAGTGGTGCAAATCCAACCACCATGAAAACAGGTAAGAAGTCGAAGAAATGCCTTTGTAGATATAAGCAGCAGGAGCGCGGCACTAGGATATTCCTGTCGGAGGATGTCATAACATGACTACTCATTTTTAGGGTGTGCGAATTTTTCAACCAAATCTAATATAAATGGAACAGTACCAAAGCAAATCGAATCAAATACTTTCGAAGAATGAACGTTGCTCTACTAAAAAAAGTTTTTTTTCCCAATCCTTAGTATTATAATGTTAGCACGTTTCTGTCATCACACGGCACCTCATACGCCTTGCTTATTAAAAGCACAAATGTAGTGTTAGGAGCAAATATGTAGTCTGTCGCATACCTAGACTCTTCACAGAATGCAAATTTAATTATTGGGTTTAGCCGGTAGAACCTGGCTCCTTTACCGACATAGCCTACTCCCTATGTAACTTCTAAAGTTTTAATCGTACTTTTGCACCAGTTTTATGTTTGAGTACAGCTGACAATTCTGAAAAAGTCGAAAGCTGTACGAAAAATATTTGCATTTACAAATACTAGTGACTATTTTATTCAAGCTCGAATCAATAAAATATTCATTATTCGGAAATTTCGAATATTGCACACCCCTATACTATCTTTGTGGGGTTGAACCAGGGCATTCTATGGTGGAGGAGGGCAGCAATTGACTGTGTGGGGGCTGAAGGAAATATGGGGGAGTCGGCCATTCCCAGCATCACCGAATATATCGCAATGTATCCCAATTGTGCAATAGTGAATGCAACTCTAGAGCATGGTTCTCAAATTGGGTTCCGCAGACCCCTGCTCGGGGTTCCGCGAGCCACTGATAAGTTTTCCGTGGTCCCGCGCTCACCAAGTGGCTAAACGGAGAAAACGAGGTGCGCTCGATCCACAGAAACTTCCATTACTCATGCTCGAGTGTCAAAAGCACTCGCAGCGCGTAACGGCAACGCGCGAACTGCGCAATAAATTCGCAAGCAGCTTGTAGCCACCCAACCTCCGAAAACGGGCAGCGCGCCTAAGCTTCCGCACTTAAATCTCGGAGGCCGTAATTTACCACCATGCGCATTTCTCCCGTTTGTAGATAGCGTAGGTGCCGATTGCGTGCGCACTGACGTATACGTTGGAGGAATAAAAAAAAAAAAAAAAAAAAAAAAAAAAAAACAAAAAAAAAAAAAAAAAAAACGCGCGGGCATTGCAAAGACGCGTCGCAGAAGAGCAAGAACGGCGCTAGCGTCCAACCGAAACGAAGAGGCGCAGTCCGCATCGCCATGGTCCTCTCGGCAATCGTGCGCGGCACGTGATGACAGCAACGCCGGAGCGCTTGACTTTAATTCTTGCGTTTATCGCCCCGCGCGTAACACCGCGTTGGTGGCCATGCCGCGTGCTTTCATAAGTTCGTAGTTGCCATCCATGATCGCGTCGATGAGTGAGTACGAACTT